>NW_027139227.1:580197-585682 GCF_035084215.1 Heptranchias perlo | reverse complement strand
TCTCTCTCCCTCCCCAGTCTCTCTCCTCTCTCCTCTCCCTCTCCCTCCCCAGTCTCTCTCTCTCCTCTCTCTCCCTCTCCCTCCCCAGTCTCTCTCTCTCTCTCCACTCTCCCTCTCCAGTCCTCTCTCTTCCCCTCCAGTCTCTCTCTCTCCCTCTCCAGTCTCTCTCTCTCCCTCTCCAGTCTCTCTCTCTCTCTCCCTCTCCAGTCTCGTCTCTCTCCCTCTCCAGTCTCTCTCTCTCTCCCTCTCCAGTCTCTCTCTCTCCTCTACTCTCTCTCCCTCCAGTCTCTCCTCTCCCTCTCCAGCTCTCCTCTCCCTCTCCAGTCTCTCTCTCTCCCTCTCCAGTCTCTCTCTCTCCCTCTCCAGTCTCTCTCTCTCCCTCTCCAGTCTCTCTCTCTCCCTCTCCAGTCTCTCTCTCTCCCTCCCCAGTCTCTCTCTCTCCCTCCCCAGTCTCTCTCTCTCCCTCCCCAGTCTCCTCTCTCCCTCCCAGTCTCTCTCTCTCTCCCTCCCCAGTCTCTCTCTCTCCCTCTCCAGTCTCTCTCTCTCTCTCGCTCCAGTCTCTCTCTCTCTCTCTCGCTCCAGTCTCTCTCTCTCTCTCGCTCCAGTCTCTCTCTCTCTCCGCTCCAGTCTCTCTCTCTCCCCCTCTCCAGTCTCTCTCTCTCCCCCTCTCCAGTCTCTCTCTCTCCCCCTCTCCAGTCTCTCTCTCTCCCCCTCTCCAGTCTCTCTCTCTCCCCTCTCCAGTCTCTCTCTCTCCCCCTCTCCAGTCTCTCTCTCTCTCCCCTCTCCAGTCTCTCTCTCTCCCCCTCTCCAGTCTCTCTCTCTCCCCCTCTCCAGTCTCTCTCTCTCCCCCTCTCCAGTCTCTCTCTCTCCCCTCTCCAGTCTCTCTCTCTCCCCCTCCTCCAGTCTCTCTCTCTCCCCCTCTCCAGTCTGTCTCTCTCTCCCCCTCTCCAGTCTCTCTCTCTCTCTCTCTCTCCCCAGTCTCTCTCTCCCCTCTCCAGTCTCTCTCTCTCTCCCTCCCCAGTCTCTCTCTCTCTCCCTCCCCCAGTCTCTCTCTCTCTCCCTCCCCAGTCTCTCTCTCTCTCCCTCCCAGTCTCTCTCTCTCCACTCTCCAGTCTCTCTCTCTCCACTCTCCAGTCTCTCTCTCTCCCTCTCCAGTCTCTCTCTCTCCCTCTCCAGTCTCTCTCTCTCCCTCTCCAGTCTCTCTCTCTCCCCCTCTCCAGTCTCTCTCTCTCCCCCTCTCCAGTCTCTCTCTCTCCCCCTCTCCAGTCTCTCTCTCTCCCCCTCTCCAGTCTCTCTCTCTCCCCCTCTCCAGACTCTCTCTCTCCCCCTCTCCAGTCTCTCTCTCTCCCCCTCTCCAGTCTCTCTCTCTCCCCCTCTCCAGTCTCTCTCTCTCCCCCTCTCCAGTCTCTCTCTCCCCCTCTCCAGTCTCTCTCTCTCCCTCTCCAGTCTCTCTCTCCCCCTCTCCAGTCTCTCTCTCCCCCTCTCCAGTCTCTCTCTCCCCCTCTCCAGTCCTCTCTCTCTCTCCCCCTCTCCAGTCTCTCTCTCTCCCCCTCTCCAGTCTCTCTCTCTCCCCCTCTCCAGTCTCTCTCTCCTCCCTCCCAATATTTCTCTCTCTCTCTCCCTCCCTACATTTCTCTCTCCCTCCCTACATTTCTCTCTCTCTCCCTATATTTCTCTCTCTCTCCCTATATTTCTCTCTCTCTCCCTATATTTCTCTCTCTCTCCCTTATATTTCTCTCTCTCTCCCTATATTTCTCTCTCTCTCCCTATATTTCTCTCTCTCCCTCCCTATATTTCTCTCTCTCTCTCCCTCTATTTCTCTCTCTCTCCCTCTATTTCTCTCTCTCTCTCCCTCCCTCTCCCTCCCTATATTTCTCTCTCTCTCCCCTCCCCTAAATTTCTCTCTCTCTCTCTCTCTCTCTCCCTCCCTATATTTCTCTCTCTCTCTCTCTCCCTCCCTCAATTTCTCTCTCTCTCTCTCCCTCCCTCCATTTCTCTCTCTCTCTCTCTCCCTCCCTCCATTTCTCTCTCTCTCTCTCCCTCCCTCCATTTCTCTCTCTCTCTCTCCCCTCCCTCCATTCTCTCTCTCTCTCCCTCCATCTCTCTCTCCTCCCTCCATCTCTCTCTCCCTCCCTCCATCTCTCTCTCCCTCCCTCCATCTCTCTCTCCCTCCCTCCATCTCTCTCTCCCTCCCTCCATCTCTCTCTCCCTCCCTCCATCTCTCTCTCCCTCCCTCCATCTCTCTCTCCCTCCCTCCATCTCTCTCTCCCTCCCTCCATCTCTCTCTCCCTCCCTCCATCTCTCTCTCCCTCCCTCCATCTCTCTCTCCCTCCCTCCATCTCTCTCTCCCTCCCTCCATCTCTCTCTCCCTCCCTCCATCTCTCTCTCCCTCCCTCCATCTCTCTCTCCCTCCCTCCATCTCTCTCTCCCTCCCTCCATCTCTCTCTCCCTCCCTCCATCTCTCTCTCCCTCCCTCCATCTCTCTCTCCCTCCCTCCATCTCTCTCTCCCTCCCTCCCTCCATCTCTCCCTCCCTCCCTCCATCTCTCTCTCCCTCCCTCCATCTCTCTCTCCCTCCCTCCCTCCATCTCTCTCTCCCTCTCCCTCCCGATATTTCTCTCTCTCTCTCCCAAAATTTCTCTCTCTCTCTCTCCCTCCCTATATTTCTCTCTCCCTCCCTATATTTCTCTCTCTCTCCCTCCCCCTCCTGTATTTCTCTCTCTCTCTCTCCCTCCATTTCTCTCTCTCTCCCTCCTCCCTCCATTTCTCTCTCTCTCTCTCCCCTCCATTTTTCTCTCTCTCTCTCTCCCTCCCTCCATTTCTCTCTCTCTCCCTCCCTCCATTTCTCTTCATCTCCCTCCCGTCCATTTCTATTCATTACCCTCCCTCCATTTCTCTTCATCTCCCTCCCTCCATTTCTCTTCATCTCCCTCCCTCCATTTCTCTTCATCTCCCTCCCTCCATTTCTCTCTCTCTCTCTCTCTCCCTCCCTCCATTTCTCTCTCTCTCTCTCCCTCCCTCCATTTCTCTCTCTCTCTCTCTCCCTCCCTCCATTTCTCTC
This sequence comes from Heptranchias perlo, assembly GCF_035084215.1. Classification (NCBI taxonomy): domain Eukaryota; kingdom Metazoa; phylum Chordata; class Chondrichthyes; order Hexanchiformes; family Hexanchidae; genus Heptranchias; species Heptranchias perlo. Next base: position 582,622 of record NW_027139227.1, on the reverse strand, counting down.
TCTCTCTCTCCCTCCCTCCATTTCTCTCTCTCCCTCCCTATATTTCTCTCTCTCTCTCCCTCCCTCCCCCTCCCTATATTTCTCTCTCTCTCTCCCTCCATTTCTCTCTCTCTCCCTCCCTCCATTTCTCTCTCTCTCTCTCCCTCCCGAGATTTCTCTCTCTCTCTCTCCCTCCCTATATTTCTCTCTCTCTCTCTCCCTCCCTATATTTTTCTCTCATTCTCTCTCTCCCTCCCTATATTTCTCTCTCTCTCTCCCTCCCTCCATTTCTCTCCCTCTCTCCATTTCTCTCCCTCTCTCTCTCCCTCACTCCATTTCTCTCCCTCTCTGCTCTCTCCCTCCCTCCATTTCTCTCCCTCTCTCTCTCCCTCCCTCCATTTCTCTCTATCTCTCTCTCCCTCCATTTCTCTCTCTCTCTCTCCCTCCCTCCATTTCTCTCTCTCTCTCTCTCCCTCCCGATATTTCTCTCTCTCTCTCTCTCCCTCCCGATATTTCTCTCTCTCTCTCCCGATATTTCTCTCTCTCTCTCTCCCGATATTTCTCTCTCTCCCTCCCTATATTTCTCTCTCTCTCTCCCTCCCTATTTCGCTCTCTCTCTCCCTATATTTCGCTCTCTCCCTCCCTATATTTCTCTCTCTCTCTCCCTCCCGATATTTCTCTCTCTCTCTCCCTCCCGATATTTCTCTCTCTCTCTCCCTCCCGATATTTCTCTCTCTCTCTCCCTCCCTATATTTCTCTCTCTCTCCCTCCCTATATTTCTCTTCTCTCTCTCTCTCTCTCTCTCTCCCTCCCTCCTATATTTCTCTCTATCTCTCCCTCCCTATATTTCTCTCTCTCCCTCCCTATATTTCTCTCTCTCCCTCCCTATATTTCTCTCTCCCTCCCTATATTTCTCTCTCCCTCCCTCCCTATATTTCTCTCTCTCTCCCTCCCTATATTTCTCTCTCTCTCCCTCCCTATATTTCTCTCTCCCTCCCTATATTTCTCTCTCTCTCTCCCGATATTTCTCTCTCTCTCCCTCCCTATATTTCTCTCTCTCTCCCTATATTTCTCTCTCTCCCTCCCTCCCTATATTTCTCTCTCTCTCCCTCCCTATATTTCTCTCTCTCTCCCTATATTTCTCTCTCTCTCCCTCCCTCCATTTCTCTCTCTCTCCCTCCATTTCTCTCTCTCTCTCTCTCTCTCTCTCCCTCCATTTCTCTCTCTCTCTCTCCCTCCCTCCATTTCTCTCTCTCTCTCTCCCTCCCTCCATTTCTCTCTCTCTCCCCTCCCTATATTTCTCTCTCTCTCCCTCCCGATATTTCTCTCGCTCTCCCGATATTCTCTCGCTCTCCCCGATATTTCTCTCGCTCTCTCCGATATTTCTCTCGCTCTCCCGATATTTCTCTCGCTCTCCCGATATTTCTCTCGCTCTCCCGATATTTCTCTCGCTCTCCCGATATTTCTCTCGCTCTCTCCCTCCCTATATTTCTCTCTCTCTCCCTCCCTATATTTCTCTCTCTCTCCCTCCCTATATTTCTCTCTCTCCCTCCCTCCCGATATTTCTCCCTCTCTCTCCCTCCCTCTCCCTATATTTCTCTCTCTCTCTCTCTCTCTCCCTCCATTTCTCTCTCTCTCTCTCTCCCTCCATTTCTCTCTCTCTCTCCCTCCCTCCATTTCTCTCTCTCTCCCTCCCTCCATTTCTCTCTCTCTCTCTCTCTCTCCCTCCATTTCTCTCTCTCTCCCTCCCTCCCTATATTTCTCTCTCTCTCTCTCTCTCTCTCTCCCTCCCTATATTTCTCTCTATCTCTCCCTCCCTATATTTCTCTCTCTCCCTCCCTATATTTCTCTCTCCCTCCCTATATTTCTCTCTCCCTCCCTATATTTCTCTCTCCCTCCCTATATTCTCTCTCTCTCTCCTCCCTCTATTTCTCTCTCTCTCTCCCTCCCTCTATTTCTCTCTCTCTCTCTCCCTCCCTCTATTTCTCTCTCTCTCCCCTCCCTCCCTCTATTTCTCTCTCTCTCTCCCTATATTTCGCTCTCTCTCCCCCTATATTTCTCTCTCTCTCCCTCCCTATATTTCTGTCTCTCTCTCTCCCTCCTCCATTTCTCTCTCTCCCTCCCTCCATTTCTCTCTCTCTCTCCCTCCCTATATTTCTCTCTCTCTCTCCCTCCCTATATTTCTCTCTCTCTCTCTCTCTCTCCCTCCCTATATTTCTCTCTCTCTCTCCCTCCCTATATTTCTCTCTCTCTCTCCCTCCCTATATTTCTCTCTCTCTCTCCCTCCCTCCCTATATTTCTGTCTCTCCCTCCCTATATTTCTCTCTCTCTCTCTCTCCTCCCTATATTTCTCTCTCTCTCTCTCTCTCCCTCCCTATATTTCTCTCTCTCTCTCTCCCTCCCTCCATTTCTCTCTCTCTCTCCCTCCATTTCTCCCTCACTCTCT